>NW_023604972.1:50806226-50821226 GCF_014898055.3 Talpa occidentalis
GTGCGCTTGAGAAAAATGTGTACTCCGTTTTTTTTGGGTTAGTGTTCTATAGATGTCTGTTAAGCCCAAATGCTCTAGGTCCTTATTTAGAGCTTTAGTTTCTTTACTTATTTTTTGTCTTGTTGATCTATCCATTGTTGATAGTGTGTGTTGAAGTCTCCCACTACATATGTGTTTTCTCTGATGTCTGTTTTCAGAGAGGACAACAGTTGTCTGATATATTTTGGTGCTCTTTCGTTTGGTGAGTATATGTTAATGAGTGTTATTTCTTCTTGAAGTATTGTCCCCTTAATCATAATGTAGTGACCATTGGGGTCTCTTTTTATTTTTTTGAGTTTGAAGTCTGTTTTATCTGATATAAGTATAGCTGTTCCTGCTTTTCTTTTTTGGCCCATTTGCTTGTAGGATTGTTTTCCATCCTTTGACTTTTGAGCCTATTTTTTTCTTTTGTAGCTAAATGTGTTTCCTGGAGACAGCAAAAGGTTGGGTTTTGTTTCTTAATCCAG
The DNA here is from genome assembly GCF_014898055.3 of Talpa occidentalis. Lineage (NCBI taxonomy): Eukaryota > Metazoa > Chordata > Mammalia > Eulipotyphla > Talpidae > Talpa > Talpa occidentalis. The sequence continues at coordinate 50,806,733 of NW_023604972.1, forward strand.
GCTGCAACTCTGTGTCTTTTTATTGAAGAGTTTAGTCCATTTACATTTAGAGTTAATATTGATATGTTTAGCATCTATATTTGCCATTATGTTTGTCTTTCTTGATTTTATTTATTTATTTTTAATAACTTTTTTTTTTTTTTTTGGTCTTCTTTCGTTGTTATTCGTCCCTCTGAGGTTCTGGCTTTAGGATTCCTTGTAGTATTTTTGGAGTGGGGGTTTAGTCGCAATGAAATTCCGGAGTTTCTCTTTGTCTGGGAAGGTCCATATTCTTTCTTCATGGAGGAAAGAGAGCATTGCGGGATAGAGTATTCTTGGTTGGCATCTGTTTTCTTGGAGTCTGTTGACTATGTCCCTCCACTCTCTCCTTGCCCGTAGTGTTTTTTCAGAGAAGTCTGATGTCAGCCTGATTGGTTTTCCTTTGAATGTTATCTGTTTCTTCCCTCTTGTCAGCTTCATTATTTTTCCTTGTCCTGGATTCTTGGGAGCTTTACTATTATGTGTCTTGCTGTGTTTTTCCTTTCGTCGTGGAAGTTTGGTGTTCTTCTTGCTTCTTGTATATCAATTTTCAGCTCCTTCTTCTCATTTGGGAAGTTCTCTTCAATTATATCCATGAATATTTTCTCTGTTCCTACATCTCTCCTCTCCTTCTGGAATTCCTATAACTCTTATATTTCCTTTCCTCATGGAGTCAGATAGTTCCGAAGTCTTTCTTCATTCTTTTTCCTTCGTACTTCTCTTTCCTTTTCTGTTTTGGTTCTTTTATTTCTGTGTCTTCAAGATTACTTATTCGTTCTTCCATTTCATCTATTCTGCTTTCATTGCTTTTCCCAGAGTTCTTTAGTTCCTCCATTAATTCTTTGATCTCCTGCATTTCTCTTACTTCCCTCTTTAGGGACTCAATTTCCTTCTTCTGATCTATCACTTTTTTAATCATGGCAATTTTAAATTCTCTTTCTGGAAGGCTCAGAAGTTCTTCCAAGTTGCTGTCGTTGCAATCTGGGGAGTGGTTTTCTTTTTGTGGTGTGCTTTCCTGAGGAGTTTTTAGGTTGCGTGTGGTTCTTCTACTCCCTACTGTCTGTTTTCTAATTTGTCGTATGCGTTGGGACACTGTGTTGCTCGGACTGACTGACATCTTGGGTGAACTTCTCCGCTCCCCTCTGGCTCTTCCAGGAGCCATCTCTGTCTTCTGGGGGAGCTTTCTGCTGGTTTTAGGCAGTTTTTACTGAAGAAATGTCCCTGTTCTCAAATGGCGAAGCGGGATGCAGTCCCTGCGCCTCCGGTTTCAGGCACACTCTTCTGCGCCCCCGGTCTGCCCCGGACGTGGGTGCCTGCTCCCTCTGTGGGCTCAGACTGCTGGTCGGAAGGGGCCTGGCGTGGAATAACTTCCCGGCTGGCCACTGGGTCCTCCAGAAACCTTCTGCCCTTTTCAAGCAGTCTTAAGAAATGTCCTGTTTTATAGGGTGTTAGTGACTTTTTTTTTTCCTGGTCGCTAGGTGGCGCCAGAGATCTCTCCTATTGTCCTTGGGGGGCTGTTTTTTGCCTCCCCCCACCCCGTGGGACAGAGAACAGAGCGGGAATGGTAGGGTACACCTCAACAGCTTTGGGGTGCTGTGTCTGCCTTGTGCCCCACCGTCGTGGAGAAACCACGCCCTGAATTTTCGTGCCCTGGGTCTCAGTTCAAAGCCCTCAGTTCCAGGACGCGGGCTGTAGCCCAGTTCAGTGGCGTGGGAATGGCGCCTTTTGCACCCGCTCCCGTGCCTGGGCGCCTGGTTCCTGCTCACTCAGGGAGGGACCTTCACCTCAGTGAGGACCTCCGCGCGTCTCCCCGCAAGCCTAGGTCGCAGGCGCGGGGACCTGGGCAGCCGCGATCCAGGTCTGCACTTGCTTTTCAAGCGCGCCGAGCGCGCCGCTTTCCCGCGCCAGCTTACCGGCAGCCCGGGCTGTGTTCGCGTCTCCCGGGGTCTTTGTTCTTCTCTATTGGCGCCCGGAGCCGTTCGCTCACCGCTGCGGCGGATCCTGCAGGGTTCGCCTCAGCTCCCGTTCACGGGGTGTGGTGGCTGCAATAGTTCCTTTCCGCTCACAGTCCCACTTGCTGCGTCGTTTGTTCTTGTGGGCCGTTTTGGTTTGTTGTTTCCTCCTCTCTGCCAGTCGGAGAGTGCCGCCTCTGTGGGCGGGGGAGGGGAGCAGGGTTCTGCGCTTCCCTCCCTTCTAGTCCTCTTTTATGGCCACTTTCTTCTTCGGGCAGTTCGCTGGCGTCACCCGTTTATCTTCCGTGTCCTGGTTCTCACTGGGACCTGCCGCTTTTCCTCCCTATTCACTTTTTTTAATGGGAGATCTTACTCGCAGCGTCTCCTCGCCGCCATGTTGCTCCGCCCCCCCTCAGTCTTGAAATTTTAATCCAGTAAGAGTATATAGTAAAGTCTGTAACCACTGGCATGTTATAAAGATGTGAAATAGTGCATAAATATCAGTATAAAACCTAGTGCTGTTGTAAAATTTGGCCATGGAGATTTCAGAGAAATATTGGAATCTTCAGAACCTGCTTAGATTTGAAAATAATCACAACAACATGCTATTGTTTACTGGTAGTTCTGTAACAGGGTGGTCCCCAGGAAAAGGGGAGGTTCCAGGTTCCCTGCTCCACCCAAATGGAGGGTGGAGCTGAGCAGGGAGAGAAGAAGCTGCAGAGGAGACTGAGGAAGGAAGGAAGTAGGATGGAGTCAGAAGGAGACCTGGAGGAGGCACATGGGGTCAAGAGACATGTGAAGAAACTGAGCTTGCCTTTTGGTCGTGGACTGGGTGACACAGATGTGGGTGAGAGACCCGAGGGGAGGTGACAATTGTAAGAGGCAGGACATGGGCACATTGCAGGTTTTCTGATCCCATGCAGACCGGGTAAAGGAGGAGTCAGAGTCCTCAATAGTTTTGCAGGTTTTTTATTTGGGGTTCACCAGGCATATGGCAGGCAGGGGTGCTGGCTGGGGGGCTGGGAGGCCTCCCAGCCCCCAGCAAGTCTTCACTCTATCTGGACTCTCTAGCGTTCATTCTGCTGCTTCTCGGCTTCTCTTTCGGCTTCTGCTTCGGCTTCTGCTGCTGCTACTGGTGCTGCTGCTGGCGTCCCCGTGACGCCGCCCTTAAAAAAGCACAGTCTTAACTCAGCTGAATCCCATCTACCTATGCCCATACCCTATTCCAGGTGCCCGCCATCAGGCATGCATTCAGGACAAGGATCCATCATCTATCCTGATGGCGGAAGGGCAGAAAAGCCTGATATTTTCTTTACCCTACACAATGGCGGCTTTTATCTTGATTTTGATTTTGCTCTTTTCCTTCTGGGCTTGTCTGGTTGTTTCTGACCCTTTTCTGTGGGTCCCCACTGGAAGATGCTTTAGACTTGCGGCAGGCTTTGGGGCCTTGCTCTGGGCCGATCCCATATGGATGGACTTTTACTCACGAGGGGATGGATAACTTTGGGTGCTTCATTTAGAAACTAGATTCTTTGCCTTTCCTGATTGTTTCCTAGTTTTATTAAAGTTCCTTCCCATTAAAGTCTCATTTGTTTTGTGTTGATGCGGCGGATGGCAGAACCCATTTAGAATAGGCAGGTTTGCAGGGTTTGGGCTGCCCCTCTCCCTGTCCTGTAACAGTTCTGGGGAGATTTAAAGTAAATTTTATCTTCTTCATTGCATTAATTTTAACTTTTAGCTTCATGCAGAAATCCCCTTGAGAGTTAGTTTGGTTACTTTTATTAGATTTTTTTCTATGTAACAAAAGATCTCAAAATTTAATTGCTTAAAACAGCAGCCATTTATTTAACTCAGGATTCTGTTGTTTAGTAATTTAGGTTGGGCTCAGGTTGGGTGTTCTTCTTTTAGTCTTTACTGGGCTCACTTGTGCATCTGGAGTCAGCAGCTGACAGGTAGGTTGTTTTGTTTCTGGGGTTGACTAGCTAGAGTATGGTATAAAAAGGGATGTCTGAGCCAGAAGGCTTTCATCATCTCTCAGGTTCACCTGAACTCATTCCCATGGTCACTTAGAATCTAAGGATAGCCAGAAAGAAAACAAGCCCCACTGATCAAGTGCTTATCAAGTTTGACTTGAGTGACACGTGCTAAATTCTCACTGGCCAGAGAAAAATCACCTGATGGAACCCAGAGTCAAAATAGGAGTGTAGGGTAAGGTAAAAAGTATCAGGTTTTTCTGCCCTCCTGCCATTAAGATAGATGAGGAACCCTGTGGTCCTGAATGCATGCCTGATGGCGGGCACCTGAAGTGGGTACACCTGGGCTGAGAGACTGGCCTTTTAAGGGTGGCATCACGGGCATGCAAGCAGCAGCAGCAGAAGCTGAGAGAGAAGCAGAGTCATGAGAAGAGCAGAGAGAATGTGAGAGAAGGTCAGAGAGCCCAGAGTAAAGACTTGCTGGGGGCTGAGAGACTGGCAGGCCTCCCAGCCCCCCAGCACCCCTACCTGCCATGTACCTGGTAATCTAAATAAACCTGCAAAAGCCACTGAGGACTCTGACTCCTCCTTTACCCGGTCTGCTGGATCAGAAAACCTGCATTGTGTCTGTTCCTGCCCCATACAAGGAGGTACTCAAAGTCACATTGTAGGGGGACATGAATACAGGAAAAGAATGAATTTGGGGGAGTCTTGCAATATATCACAATAATAGAGAGGGATTGGGACAGTCAGAAGTAGCTACAGACAATTTTTATCAATAGCTATAAGGGTCTTTGAGAAATCATGTCATCTTATCCAGAAAGGGAACTTGGTATTTTGAAATATCCTTGCCTTCAGGTTCCAGAGAATTGGTTTCTTGTTCTGGTTCTGCTACTAATTTATTGTGTGACATGGGACAACTCACTCACCCTCTTTGGGTGCCCAATTCTTCAAATGTTAAATTGAGGTATTTCTAAGACTCAGGTATTTTCAGATTTCAAATGTAATTCTTTGCTTGAATGATAGTGAAGAACTTAGAAAAGAATTAAAAAATCATAGAACCATGCACTCAATGAGTCTAAGATCTTATTTTTTTTTTTTAAAGATTTATTTATTTATACAAGTACTGGGTAGTCAGAAGCGTGGGAGGGTGAGAGAATCACCAGAGCCAGAGCAGGGAGCAGAAACGGCAGACTGATGAAACACACTGCTGAGGGGAGCAGTGGGCGCAGCAGGAGAGGTCTGCGTGCCATGTGGGACCCTCACCCGGCAGGCGACCGGGGATCAAACCGGCACTGCAGAGGCTGCGGGCACCTTTGCAACCCAGTGCTCAACCGCTGCGCCACTGGGGAGGCCCTAAGATCTTATTCTTAATAATGGGAAAGTGAAACCTGAAGAGACCCTAGCGCAAGGAGCCGAGACTAGGAACTTAAGTCTGTTTGATTGTTAATCTATCAACTTTTCTCTTTTTATGCGTATTTTGTCAACAAGATGTTTATATGTCTAAGTATTGATTGACCATTCACACATAAAATTCAGTTAACTCAAAGTTCTATTTTGAGATCAGGGTTTTTGTTATTACAATTACTGCAAAATCATGAGAACTGCTTAATAAGTGCTGCTTGGGTGAACATAGTAGTTTTTTTTTTTAAGATTTATTTTTATTTTTATTTATTTATACAAGCACTGGGTACAGTCAGAAGTGCGGGAGGGTGAGACAATTCACCAGAGCCAGAGCGGGGAGCAGAGCAGGCAGAAGGGCCGAAGTACACTGCTGAAGGGAGCAGCGGGCGGCAGGAGAGGTCTGCGCGTCATGCGGGACCCTCCTCTGGTGGCCGGGGAGCAGCAGGGGATTGAACCAGTGCTGCATAGGCTGCAGGCAGCTTCGCAACCCAGCGCTCAACCGCTGCACCACCAGGGAGGCCCAGGTGAACATAGTAGTTAGCAAAGATATGTAGCATCTGAAGCAGATCTTGGGAGGATTAATTCATTATCTATGGTGAAATAAATAAAGCTACCCTAAAACCAAATATTTTGACATATTAAAAAAATGCTCACTATACTTTCTGAAACACACTTCTCATTCTGCCAGTTGTTGTTTCTCATCCCTTCTGTGTAAGGTTCTGGGGTGGAAGGGTGTGGAGAACAAGGGGCTAGCGGTAAGGAGCACATATGGCTGATCTTCTAGTAATCTGGCCGTAGGAGCTCTTTATAGTCATTATAATGACTATAATGTCTTGAACTTTTGTTATCCTATCCCTCTGCTGAGGTTAAAGCCCCCATTCAAAATTTATGCATACAAGAACTGGGGTGTAGGCCACAGGTGCGGGAGGGGGTGAGAGGATTCATGGAGAGCAGAACAGGTAGATCTACTGAAATACACTGCTGAGGGGAGCAGCAGGTAAGACAGGAGTGGTCTGCTGTGCCATGTAGGTTAGCTCCCTGGCTGGGGAAAGAACTCCTGTTGCAGTGGCTGGAATAACTTGATAGCACTGAGACTCCAACCGCTGCACCATCAGGGAGGCCCCGAGGTTACAACGTTTTTGATGAGAAGTTCAGCTATATCCTTTTAGATTTTTCTCATTCCTTTGGTTGCAATCTAATTTAGCTATAGTACTTCAACTCTAGAATTAATATGTCAAGAGTCAGGATCAGTCTCTGTGCCCCCTGCCAAGATTTTGCTGTATCTCCATTCACTAGGGAGAAAGTGCCACATTGTTCTTCCCTCTGAGGTGGGAAGGAGGCACATTGCTGCTTAGGAACAACATTTTCTAGCATTAACAACCTCTCCCCAATATCTTACACATCTGTGTAAATTTTTTGTCTTCTCTCATGTAATTTGAAAATGAAAGCCACATATAATGTTTGCATGTTTTCTCATCTTTCAGCATTTAATTTGTACAGTTTAGTCCCTTATTTTAGTGTGTGGGGCACCTAGCACCCATTGCATTTTCAGCCTTTGGTTCTTATTGGAAAAATGCATAAGATGAATGGTTTTAGTTTCTTTACCTGAAAGACAAAGTTGGACTTTTGGATCTTTGAACACCGCTATGGACAGAATTATGTCTCCCCATTTCCAAGTTCATCTGTTGAAATCCTGACACGCAATCTGACTGCTTTTGTAGATAATGCTTTAAAGGTAATTAAGATGAAATGAAATCATAATGCTTAGCCCCTAATCTGACATGATTGGTGACCTTTAAGAAGAGAGAGTCCTTTCTCTCTCCATGTGCAATACGCCAAAGAAATACTACATGAGAGCACAAGAAGAAGGTGATCAGGGGCTTCCCTGGTGGCCTAGGGGTTAAGTCTCAGCGCTATCACCTTGACAGTCCACCCACAGCAAAGTGACCTGATTTCCATCCCAGACCAGGGAGCTAACCCACATGGCTCAACAGACCTTTTCTTGTCTCACCCACTACTCCCCTAAGCAGTATATTTCAGTAGATCTGCCTGTTCTGTTCCCCACTCTGTCTCTGGTGAATCCTCTCACCCCCCATAACACTGGCCTACATCCCAGGTCTTCTGTGCAAAAATAAATAAAATAAAAATCTTACAATAAAGGAATAATTCTTTTTCTTTTTTTTTTTTTTATAGAGGCATGTTTATTTATTTATTTATTTATTTATTATATTTGTTTGTTTGTTTTGTTTATACATGCACTGGGTACAGTCAGAAGTGCGGGAGGGTGAGAGAATTCACCAGAGCCAGAGCGGGGAGCAGAACAGGCAGAAGGACCGAAGCACACTGCTGAGGGGAGCAGCGGGTGGCAGGAGAGGTCTGCGCACCATGTGGGATCCTCCTCCGGGGCCAGGGAGCAGCCGGGGATCGAACCGGCGCCGCAGAGGCTGTGGGCAGCTTCGCAACCCAGCGCTCAACCGCTGCGCCACCGGGGAGGCCCAAAGGAATAATTCTTTTTAAAAAAAAAAAAAAAGTGACCATATTCTTTCCAGAAAGTGAGCTCTCACCAGGATCAGAGAACCCTGATAGACCTTGATCATGGATGTCCTACCCTCTAGAATTATGAGAAAATATATTTCTGCGTTTAAGCCACAGACTGCGATATTTTGGTATATTAGTCTATCAGACTAATATAGACATCTTCACCTTAAAAAATTTAAAATGTCCTCTAAAACTGCTCTTGCCTCATGAGATTTCATATATCTCTAGGGAAAGCCTAATTCTTTCCTTCAATGACATTCAGACCCACAGAAATCTTTTCTTAACTGTTGGTCTGCCTTTAGGCCTCATCTTCAAACTGAAATCTTAACTGTGGTTCTTACACTGTTAATGTTATCTCAACAACCAAACAAGATCCATCCCCCTAACTTCTCATTTTCTCAGATTTCTAGCACTTGGCTATCTCATGTACTGATTTCCTCATCCATGACATCAATAGTATAGCAATTTCCTGTAAACTATGGTTTGATCACACTGAAATATATTAACTGCGGTGAGAGATGAAATTGCCAGCACTGTTATTGTGGGAGCTACACTTTGGAAACAGTGACAACCCCTGAGAGATTACATTCATGGCCTGAAATTTGTGTTCTCCTTTGAACCCAGAAAAATGACATTTATTTGGAAGGAGGAAGTGAAGGGCCAAGAACAGTTATTTTAAAATGAACTTAGCTGCATATTAAGGCTATTAGTCTGAGTATCAGAATTACGCTTACAATCAACAGCAAGAGAATTTGGGAATAAAGAGAATAGAAAGTTAAATTTGTGTTTAAAAGATCTCTCTTTTTCCAATTCCTAGAGCACCTTTTATTGACACCAACATTTGACACTTAAAATGTAAGTTCCTTGGACCTAGGGAATGTGTGTTGTTAGCTATGTAGGTCTGAAAGCCTCTGACTGAATTCCTAGCAGGAAAATAATCCAGATCAAATTCTGAGTGTCTTCCATAATAAGTGCTGAAAATATGTTAGCTGCTATTATGATTAGTCCAAAAAAAAGGTGTTTACTAGTTTATGGATTGATTTCTCTTTTGTAACTATTCACTGACTTATCCATTCTTTGGAAAGTTATTCAAACCAGTTATACCTTATTCTATTTTTTTTAGTGTTAAGATTAGGGATGGAAAAATCGTGGAGGAAACAAATTGTTCTTTGGTCTATGTCATCAATTAATTTTTAGTGATTTGGGGTATGTTCTGTTTCTGTACATCAAAGTTTAATCACACAGAAGGACAAGTAGAGGTTGCTTTGTTTGAAATTACTCTCTTAAGTGATTCCAAGTAATGCTTGAGTCCTGTTTAAAAAAACTGCCAAGTCTTCTTGCATCAAAGTCCCAATTTGCATATTACTTTACATAGTGAGTCCCAAAGGCTTCCATTCAAAGGATGGAAAATAAAATTAAACGAATCAATTAGTGTATCTTGCTGCAATTGTATTCAAATCCAATATTAAGGGCATTACATACAAATTACATAACAGATTTAGAAAGCAATTCAATTTAATCACATCTGAGATTAGGAAGGACAGGAACTCAGCTCAGGAGCATGAGAGAAATGCCTGTCAGTCTTGTGCTGGGGTGCTGGGGTGCTGGGGAGGGAGCCAGAACCAGCCCAGCACTACAATCCTAACCTAAGACTGGAGTTCCCAGGAAGAGCCTATATTTTTCATGAGGTGATTCTATTTGGTCTGCTGTTTTTTTTTTTTTAACCAATGATTTCTAGTATTGACAGAATTTTAAACAGTGCTGATTAGTCATTCATTTTGTATGATATCCTTGTGCTGGGGAAATATTGTGAAAGATTGCCTGTTCTGTACCTCTCCCTAACCTCCTTCAGTCATTTTAAAAAGTCCCTTCTACCTTGTTCTGAGGCTCTTCAACCCAACACAGTCTGGGTATCTGATGTGCACTGTCAATAGAAGAGTTTTTGTCACATGGGACAAGTGTGACTAAAGAATTGAATGTTTGTTTTTAGGTAAATTAATTTAAATTTCGATTTAGATTCTGGATTTAATTAATGGAAGACTTTTGATTATGTTTGGGCTAATTTGGATTTGTGAATCTACTTTTTGACTTTGCCTTTATGAAATCTGAAAACCTATCAAATATTTAATATTTGAATTGAAATGTGTTGTTAAGTGTAAAATAACACTACATTTTTTAGCATAAAAAGGATGTAACATAGGGCCTCCCCGGTGGTGCAGCAGTTGAGCGCTGGGTTGCGAAGCTGCCCGCAGCCTCTGCAGCGCCGGTTCGATCCCCAGCTGCTCCCTGGACACCACTGGAGGAGGGTCCCACATGGCGCGCAGACCTCTCCTGCCGCCCGCTGCTCCCCTCAGCAATGTACTTCAGTCCTTCTGCCTGCTCTGCCCCCCACTCTGGCTTTGGTGAATTCTCTCACCCTCCCGCGCTTCTGACTGTACCCAGTGCTTGTATAAATAAATAAATAAATCTTTGAGAGAAAAAAAAAAAAAAAGGATGCAACATATCTGGTAATTCTTATGTTGATTACATGTTGTTGAAACAATATTTTGGGTATATTCTGTTCAGTAAGTTACATTATTAAAATTAATTTTATCTATTTTTAATGTGGTCATTACATAACTTAAAATTACATTTGTACCTTGCTTTGCATTTCTATTGGACAGTGCTGGCCTAGATAGAATGAAGCCAAAGACAATGGTCTAAGTATTTGGTTTTAAACTCAAATGCCACAGTTCACTAATAATGTATAAAACTAAGAAGAATACATGCTTTACTTTTTTATTTTACTTTTCTTATATTTTGCACAGCAATTACCAATTAAAGACCCAACAATGGGTAACAAGTAAGTTTTTAAAATGGAAACAAGTGGGTGGTTTTAATTCCTGATGGAAAACAGGAGTTAAGAAATGAGAGGATAGTGTTGTGATAATGAAGAATAAGGAGAATATTCACAGACATTGTGAATATTGGAAGGTGTTTGGCAGAACTCCTCATGACATTCTTGGAGGGACTAGACTAGAATACTTAGGAGGAGCTGTAGTTAATTTTGAGTCTAGATCCTAGGGGTGTTGATGTAGAATTTGTGTCAGTCTTAAGTAAAAAGATTCATAATATTATTATTTTTTTAAAAGATTTATTTATTTATTTATACAAGCACTGGGTACAGTCAGAAGCGCGGGAGGGTGAGAGAATTCACGAAAGCCAGAGTGGGGAACAGAACAGGCAGACTGATGAAACACACTGCTGAGGGGAGCAGTGGGCGTGGCAGGAGAGGTGTGTCACGCCATGTGGGACCCTCCCCAGCAGCCGAGATCGAACCTGTGCTGCAGAGGCTACAGGTGGCTTTGCAGCCCAGCACTCAACCGCTGCGCCACCAGGGAAGGCCCCATACATAATATTCTTAATCAAATTTGGTTTAAATATGTTAAACAAAGAAAGAGTAACCACTAGATGAAAGAATCAGAACCCTAAAAGACTCTATCTAGAATAATAGAATAAAATAAGTAGCTATACATGTAAAGTGTGCCATTTTTATTTAAAATGTCAAAATATCAAATATCAAATTCAAATAGGCTATTTAACATGGATTTCTTTGAATGGGGTCTTGGGGTCTACATTGTCTGCAAACTTACTAATCTATAGTAGTGTGAGGTTGTTGCTAAAAGATGCTCATGCAATCTAAGTTCTGTTAATAATTAGGAGAGTTTTTAGATCAACAATAGTCCTACTGTACTGGAGCTTCTATGTCTGACTACTAGTAGTTAATACACACAAAGATCCCAGTGTGCCTTCTACTGTTCTAAGGGCTTCATATCTCATTGAATCTCTACTGCCACCCTGTTATTCCCATTTTATAAAATGAGTAAAAGGAACAGAGGTTATAAATAGTTCCCCCACATCGTACATTTATTTAGTGGCAGGGATGGGATTTGAACTAACTCCAGAGCTTGCTCTCTTAGTTGCTAAGTTTTTTTTTTTTTTTTTGAGATTTTATTTTTTATTTTTACTGAAGAAGAACTGGGGTGAGAGCATTCACCAGGGACAGAGTTGGGGGCTGAACAAGTGAATCTACTGAAATACACTGCTTAGGGGAGCAGCAAGCAAGACAGGAGAGGTCTGCTGTGCAATATCAAAGTGGAAGCACTGAGACTTAACCCTTAGGTCACCAGGGGGACCCTTAGTTGCTAAGTTCTAAGGACCATTATGGAGAGTCACACGCCATGTATCCAGAGGAGGAGGCCTGGTGAAGTTGTGGCTAATATGACAGTGAAAAGTGATTGGAGGAATAGAGATCTTAGAATTAGAGAAAGGACAAACTATCTCTTAAAGTGTATGAAGAACAGTTTAAATATAAAATACGGAAGAATTATCTTACAAAACTTAATAAAAAGACTAGGATGCTGGGTGCTATGGCAAATGGTAACAGGTGCAGTCAGGCTACTGTATAGCAGGTTCTGGTGTGTCCTTTGATTTTTCTACTTCATGTCAAGTTCCATAGACTTGATCTAGTTTTTCCTGTAGGATCCTAAAACTTTTGTAACAGAACAAATCTTTTTGCAGTATCTATGGGTTTTTGTAGATTTGTTTTGAGCTTTGGTTAAATATCATAGAAAATAAATGTCCCACTGTGTTCTACCCATATAGCTGAAGAAATACTCTGAGGCTTTTCAAATTCAGTATATTTTTCTTAGAGCATAACCCAGGGTTTGGAACATAGAGAACAACCAGTTAATATTGAAATAACATTAGAGTTTTTTTCTACTCAGGGATTTACCAATTTATTAAAATCTCTAAGAAAATTATACTTTATAAATAAATGCAAAGTTTTAAATCTATAGTTTTTATCTATAACAGTTAAATTTTAATATAGTAGCATAAATATCAATGTTATATATATATATAACAAATAATATGACATAAAATATATTTTATATATATTACCATGTTATAAACAAATGTAAGTATTACATGTCAATATATATAATAAATAATGTACAAACAAATCTATGTATCTATACAAAATTTATAAGGAACTTATGGTCCCTAAGCTATAAACTAATGCTTGTTAGTGAGGTATAATATTTTAAATATGTAACAATGGTAAGATATGGGCACTGACTGATAAGTATGGATGGACAAGGATGAAGAGGGCTTTAGGAGTCCCCTGATGTGTCATACAATGAAGTTTTAATTTTGGGGTTCTGGGATGCTAAGAGTATGCCCTAAGGGAGAAGGAAGATCAGCTCTAGGCAGTGGTGGGAGTATTTGAAAAGGTCAGGGGTGAAAAAATGAAAAATGATGTAAAAAATATATAAAATAAAAAAAGTAAAATAGGAAAGGTCAGGGGAAATTTTTCTAAATTTTACCAACTAGGTACAGTCATACCACCTCATGCCAGCTGATATCAGACCTGCACAGATTTCAGTCCTTATCTAATAGTGGTCATGAGCATTTTTCATGTGCCTGTTGGTCAAATCAATGTCTTCTTTGGAGAGGTGTATATTTATATCTTCTGCCCATTTTTTGATTGGGATTTTTGTTTTCTTTTTGTTGAGTTTTCTATAGATCTTGGAGATAAGGCCCTTGTCACATGTATGATGTGCAAATATTTCCTCCCATTTAGTGTGAATTCATTTTGATTTAGTGATATTATCTTTTACTGTGTAGAAGCTGTTTAGTTTGATGTAGTTCCATTTGTTTATATTGCCCTTTTTTCTCTTACTGTTGGAGAAAAATCCACAAAGACATAACTGAAACTAATGTCATGGAATTTTTTTTGCCCGTTTTCTTCTATGCATTTTATGGTTTCATATATCCAAGTCTTTTATCCATTTTGAGTTAATTTTGGTAGATGGTGTGAGAACTAATTTCATTCTTTTATATGTGGTTGTCCAGTTTTCCTAACTACAGTCTTTCCAAATTTCCAGAAACTTTCCTTTCTCCAAAGTGTATGCTGGGCTCCATTGTCATATACTAACTGACCATATAGGTATGGGTTTATTTTTGCATTCTCATTTCTATCCCATTGGTTTGTGTGTCCATTTTTAGTCCAATACCATACCGTTTTGATTACTATAGTTTTATAATATATTTGGAGTCTGGGCATGAGAATACTTCACTCATATTTATTTTTTTGGTCAGGATTGTTGGCTATTTAGGGTCTTTTGTTGTTCTATAGGAATTTCAATAATGTTTATCCTATTTCTTTGAAGAATGCCATTGAAACTTTGATAAGGATTACATTGAATCTGTATACTGCTTTGGATAAGATGACCATTTAACAATGCTAATTCTCCCATTCATGCACAGGGAATATCTTTCCATTTCTTTGTGTCTTTTTTCTATTTCTTTTAACAATATATTATAGTTTTCATTGTACAGGTCCTTTATCCCTTTGTTAAGTTTGCTCCTAGGTATTTATTTAATTCTTTCTTATGCAATTGTAAATGAAATTGCTTTATTGATTTCTTTCTCTTCTAGTTTGTTGTTTCTAAATAGGAAAACAACTGATTTTTTTAAAAATTGATTTTGTAGTCTGTCAATTTACTGATTTATTATTTCAATTAGTTCTTTTTAGTGGTATCTTTAAGGTTCTCTCTTCTATATACT